>NW_026057586.1:39232471-39256035 GCF_023721935.1 Panthera uncia | reverse complement strand
TTTATGGCTGGGCCTAATGTTTTTGAAACCTTTATCTAGAATATTAAATACTTTATATAATTTTTAAATTATTTTATTGCTGTTATACATGTGAAAATTATAATATTTTAAGAATAATATAAACTATTTGATATTCCAGTCAAAGGTTTCAAAAACATTAGGCCCAGCCATAAACAAATCAGCACCAAAATACTGCCTTACACCATTCTCATATTCTCAGCATTGAAATTAGAAATTTCAAAGCATCACTTTTTTGGTTATTTTCCATGGCCAGGTTGGAGTATGCAGTTGTCTGGCTTACGTTATGGAGGAAACAAAAATAAAGCCCTCTTATCCTAACCCAAAGGGGACAATTGGGACACGTTGTGAAGAATGGGGCCATATAGAGGTGAATAATATTTGATATTTACTGTCAGAGAAAAACAGTGTTTGTAGGTGTGATTTTAAAAATAGGCCTTCAAGTTATGAAAGCAGAATACACTCCTCTTTCTCCTTTTGAGTGTAGGCTGGATATAGGGCCTCTCTTCTAAAGAACAGAATATGGCAGAAGATAGGATGCGCACACACACACACACACACACCAAGGTTTCTGTCTTAGATTTTCTCTCTCTCTCTAATTCTCTCAGATCTTTTGATCTGGGCTAGCCAACTCTCATGTTGTATAAGCAGCTCTATGAAAGACCCACATGGGGAGGAACTGAAGCTTCTTTTTGCCAACAGCCCCTTGTGAGTGATCTTGAAAGCAGATTCTCCAATCTATTCAGACGACTCCCATCCTGACCAACAACTTGACTGAGACCTTGTAGGAGGCCATGAGCCAAAATCACCCATCTAAGCTGCTCCTGGTTCTGGTTTCTCGGAAACTTTGTGAGAAAATAAATGTTTATTGGCTTAAGCTGCTAAATTTGGGGACAACTTATTGCAGCAATAGTTAATGATAGATTTTTAACTCTCTCTCTTCTCTCTTTGCCTAAGAAGAAAATAATTTAAATAATTTACTATCTATATTTTCTGAATGGAAAGGAAAAGTGATCGCCTAATTTACTGTTTGGCTTAAGACTGAAACTGAAAATGATTTATTAGTAATAAGAGGGTGACTAATAAATACTTATTGATTGATAGAATGTAGTTTGTGCCATCTATGGAGCTCATTAATTGAAGACAGCATAAAGGAACTATAATTTAATAGTTCCAGAAATTTAAAAATGGTTCATTATCAGCAAATATTTTCGTGTAATACATCAACACATCAAAGAAAAGATAATCATCCCCAAAAGAAGTTGATATGAATAAACACAGAACAAAACCAATCAACAATGAAAAAAATTATCTTAGCAAAGTAGGACGCTTAACCGACTGAGCCACCCAGGCACCCCACATTTAAATCAGTGGAGAAAAAGATGGCATAATTGGTTTTCTCTAAACAAGTGTGTAAAATTAAATTAGATCCTTAACTTACAATATACACTAACATAAAAGCAAGGTAGACTAAAATGAGAAAAAATTAAACTTTAACTGATCTTTAGAAGGGGAAGCAGTTTTAAACAAAATACTGATACAATAAATTCTAATGGAAAGAACTGAAACATTTAATCATACCAAATTTTTTTTAATTTAAATTTAAACAGAGTAACAAAATGAACCAGTGGTTTAGAGAAGATATTAACGACACTCACAGCTAGCAAGGATTAATTTTTTTAAAGTAGAAAGAGCCCCTATAAATTGATAAGGAAAAACACACATAATATACCAGAAAAATGGCCAAATACTACAAATAGGCAATTCATAGAAAAGGAAAGCTATTTTGTCTGTAAACATTTGAAAACACGTTCAACGTCAATGGTAGAGCACAAATAAATACCATTTACACTCATCTGATTGGCAATTATTACACAAAACTGTCCATATCAATTCTTGGTACAATGTGGAAAAAACTAAGCTCTCATACACTGTCCAAATTTGTGTATAATTTGACACAATGACTTTGGAGAGCAATTTGACGTTATGTATTAAAGTTGGAGATGTAGCTCACCTTTGATCCAGTAATTATACTCCATATTCTAGACCAGCAATTCTCAAGATCAGCAGGATCAATATCACAACAGAACTTGTTAGAAATATAGTTATTCAGACCTACTGACTCAGAAACTCTGGAGCCCAACAACTGGTATTTCAACAAGACTTCCAGGTATCTAATGTATGTGAAAGTCAGAGGTACTGCTCTTGAAAGATTCATAACATGTTCCCAAGGAAACATATAAAATAATGTTCATTTACAGCATTGCTTGCAATAGTGAAAATGTGGAAACAATCTAATTGTCTACACTTGAGTAATAACAAACAAACATTGTAATATGTTCATATCCTAAAGCCTAGAATTTAAAATAAATACAGTAATATCACAAGTAATGTGTACAGTATAACATTTAAATGTAAAAAATGAAAACTAGGGTTGCCTGGGTGGCTCAGCTGGTTAAGCATGCGACTCTTGGTTTAGGCTCAGGTCATGATCTCACAGTTTCAGCAGTTCAAGCCTCCTTCAGGCTCCATTGCTGACCATGCGAAACTTGTTTGAGATTCTATGTCTCCCTCTCTCTCTGCCCCTCCCCCACTCTTTCTGTCTCTGTCTCTCAAATTTTTTTTTAATGTTTATTTATTTTTGAGAGAAAGAGCGCGAGGTGGGGGGTGGGGGGTGTGGTGCGGACAAAAGAAGAGGGAGACAGAGAATCCAAAGCAGGCTCCAGGCTCCGAGCTTCAGCACAGAGCCCAATGCAGGCCTCGAACCCACAAACCATGAGATCACGATCTGACCCAAAGTTGGACACTTAACTGGCTGAGCCACCAAGGTGCCCCTCAAAATAAATAAACTTAAAAAATGAAAACTGATCATTTACATTTTAAATTAATTACAATTAATAAAATTAAATAGTTAAAATTACAATTAATAAAAATATGGATGAAATTGATAAGCACCTAGTGTTTAGGCAGGCAGAGGGTTTTAAGTGTATTTATACTGGTGTAAACATCCAAAGCAAATATGGCAAATGTCAGAATTTACAGAGCTGTGAGAGGTACATGGAAATTTATCATAAAACTTACATGTAACTCTGTAACTTACCATATGTTTAGTTGTTTCATTAAAAAAAACACTGTAGGTTAAGCTTACATGTCTTCAAAAAGACATCCTGTATATTTTGTCCTTCAGGATTATTCCCTGTTAGAGAATTTACTATAATCTAGTTTAAAAAATCCTATTATATTTGACCATCTGCTAAAATATAAAAAAGGCTTTTTTGTACAAAATTTTTATTATGTATCCACAAAGCATGATCTTACCTATAATGAAAGAGCTATCCAAAATATTAAAAGACTTTAAATCAATAAGGAATTAATTACTACTTCTAGTTGCTTCTTACATTGCCTAAAAATGTTGGCATTTCCTCACATCTTGCTTACATAATTAAAACAGCTGTTGAATAGTAACATTGTAACTTATTTCATACTAAATGGAAGATATACACATGTGGCCTAGGTACATGACAGTTTGAATTTGCTAGAATCAGGGGAGGATTGGTGGCATATCCATTGGAAAAAAACATAAAAAATATGTAAAATAATGAATAGAACTTTGGAGAAAGTTGTTTATAAACCTCCAACTTAGTCCTTAGATTAAAACTAATCCTTTTTTTGTGACTTAACTTTTCTAACATTCTCAAATCATAACATCAGGTCTCAAATAAGAATAATTGCAGTTAACATTTTTTCTTAGTCATATTGGTTTCATAAAGATGCTTTGCTAAGTCAAAGTTTTAAAGTTTTACTGATTTGTTTGTTTGTTTGTTTGGAGAGAAAGCACAAGTGGGGGAGGAAAAGAGAGAGAGGGAAAGAGAGAGAATCTCAAGCAGGCTCCACACTGTCAGCGCAGAGCCTGATGTGGGGCTCGAACCCATGAACCATGAGATCATGACCTGAGCCAAAATCAAGAGTCAGACACTTAACTGACTTGACTGAGCCACCCACATGCTCCTGCTAAGACAAAATTTGAAACGCCACAATAGAAACCAGATATTAAAAATACATTAATCAAAATAAACAAAATTTTTTGTAAGCTTATACACACATTGCATGTTCTGTGTCGAAACAGTAGTAGACTAGTGTGTTTTTTCTTAAAAAATTCCTTATATTGTCTCTGTGTTTTACATAACATAAATATCATTACAAACATGCTTTAGATAAAATTAAATCATTTTTAGAGACATATGGTGCCCAAAATTAACTCCCCAAAGCACATAATTTAACTGGCTTTTGCAATTTAAGAACCCTGGAAAAAAAGAAAGGGAACATTTCAAGGAAATGAGAAGTGTCCTTATAATGAATTTCTGCTTATAAGAATCAGACATAACAACAGTCTTTTTAATTAAAATACAAATACCATATGTATAGTTATCTGAAAATGAACTATAAATTGTTTTGCAGGAAAACAAAGACCAGTCAATACTGAAAACAGAAAGTCCCTTAAAATTCAAAGGTAATACTGGCAGGACTGATAGTTCAAGGACAGCACCCAAGGTTCTTTGTCTAGGAATAATGATTTTCTATCACTGGAAAATGAAAACAATTGTTGAAGATTTAACTGTATGAGACAGATTTTAAAATAATACTTCATCTATACCTTTTTTGAGGAAAATATCTTTATAAAAACTGAATGATAGTTCAAAAGAACACAGAATTCCCCTGCATACAGGAAGATTCGATTGGATACAACATTCAAACAGGAAATTCATAGAATCACTGAAATAAACAACCCTCATCAAATTAACATGTAGGACAAATGTGAAAGATGTGCAACATTGCAAATTCTTGAAATGAAAGTCATTTCCCAGTACACCGGAGTGGGAATTGGGAGTGGGTATATATGGTGGTGATGACACACGACAATTGTTAGATGTTACAGGATTTCTGAAGGAAGGACCAGAGTATGCTAATGGATTTACTCATCACAGGTGTCTGAAAACTTAAAAGTTCATCTGATGTGACCACTAGTGAGTTGGGAATTTCATAGGTGAGAAGCCTGCAGAGC
This sequence comes from Panthera uncia, assembly GCF_023721935.1. Lineage (NCBI taxonomy): Eukaryota > Metazoa > Chordata > Mammalia > Carnivora > Felidae > Panthera > Panthera uncia. The sequence continues at coordinate 39,250,955 of NW_026057586.1, read as the reverse complement.
AGAAATCGTATGGAGGACTTTTCCATGGGAGAAAATGAAAGCATTTCAGACAATCTACTTCTATTTTCTAGCTATAAACATAGCCAAGCAAACAGTCCCACTGTAGAAGCAGCTCTAAGAAAAAATTACACATATTTGACAAAGGAGAGAAAAAAGCATGCTGTATTCTGCAGATTTGCATTTGTACCTTTGGTAATCCAATTAAAATGATAAGCTTTGACAAAATATGATGAAGGCCACTTGGAAAAAATAACAGTATTTTCCTATAGGAATAGATTTTAAATGATAGATAACAGAAACATACATACAGTCATTCATTTGCACTAGAATCTTAAAATAATGATTATAATTTCTGATCTGCTTGTTATAAGGTTTTATATAGTGGAAGCACACTTCCTTTTTCTCTTTCTGACAGATAAATAAAACTGATAAGTGAAGATATGTGCATGCAATTTTAATTCAACAGAGTGATGTAAAGTGGGCGCAGCTCACAAGGCAAATAGCATAAGCCTTATCAGTTCTGTTTATCGTAATAATCCAAACAATGGCAATTACAAACTACTCCACAGATTTTTGGCACGGCAGGAATGACAGATATACAAAATCCAGTTAATTCTGATCTTTTTATAGTACTCAGTTACCAAGCTACACATGTACAATATACAAACCTCAAAAGTAATGAGATATTTATTATCAAATCTGTTCCACAGACTGGTGTTAAAGATCAAATAACTCATTTCTGGAAACCCCTGGTGTCAATTGCTTAGGTATACTTAAAAAATAAAATAAGACTCTCATGCATTTCAAACCTAGAACTGGCCTTTAAAAATTTAATAAAGAACCACTCTTTTATTCTAATTATATAAAGAACAATACATTTCAAAATTCTCTGTTTGGACTTCTGCTAATATATAAAAACCCTAATGGCATGACAGAAAGCAAACTGAACTATAGCAAACACTACTAATTCTTGCAGTTAATAGTGAAAGATCAAATCTGTCCCTTTATATGAATATACACATGCATTTATATTATATATGTTATGATTTTACCACATACGATGACATACAGATAGCTAATTTAATATTTTATATATTTAATAGTAATAAGGTATAAAACTCACAGACTTCTTAGTTTCTCATGTGTCTGGTTCTGAAATAAATTACTATATTCTGATTAATATTTGATTTTAAAATGGTAAAGATAATTATTTTTTAATTTAAATGATAAATTTCACAGGCAAATTCTACAAAGGGCTCAAAACTCACTAAATATTCTTAATTCTAACATTATAATTCCTTGTGATTTAAAACAAGAGGCTAGGTCAAGAATAAAACAACTTTTAAAATTCTGTAATAGAGGTTATTTTCATAAGAAAAAAATAACATTGCTCAAATGAAAAACTAGCTGTTTTTAAGAAGTTGCAAATGATATTATTAGATAAAGACTAAAAACAAAGGTTATGTTGTCACTGCACTTAAGAGCTGAACATAATCTTAAAGTATCCACTTCCTTGCCTGCCTGTCCATCATTTTCCCAAGAGTAATTAAATCCCTTCATTTTAAGATGTGATTAAATGAATGCCCTAAGCTGGCTTTTTGGTGTTCATTTATGAGTGGTGGTTGAATAATTTTCTTTCAAGATTATCCACAGTATATCTTTACAATCTTATAGGAGACCCACTTGTTCTGATGCAAGTGAATTAAAATAATACTTTAAAAATCACATTTAACTAAATTAATTCACAATAAAAACATTATATCAAAAATGATTAATTATAGAGCTCCCTGGTTTATTCACAGGAAGAAATATAGTATTCTTCTACTTTAAAGACATCAAGTCTATTATAAATATCCTCAGTATCTTAATTTCTTTGACACACAAGTAAACATAAAAGTTTCTGAAATTATTTGTTTTAAACTACTTGCAAAAATTAACTGAAAGTGTAAAGAAAATATGAAACACAATCATGCAATGAGGCAGAGCCTGGGAGCAGAAATAAACTAGTCCACAGCTATAAGAAATCAGGGGTCAGGGTTCAAGTAAGTATGAGCTTTTTAAAAAATTACATCTGGAGTGCAGAAGTCTTATGACCTTAGTCTTGTCTTAGTTTCTTGTTACTGATCTAGTATTATTTTGGGGCTAGAAGGATTTTAACAAAAAGAAGAAAATCAGCAAAATAGTAGATTGTCATAGATGCCAAAATTTTACTAATCCATTTATTGGCTTGAACAAGAGTATCTAATTGAACACAGGTTACAAAAAATATTATCAAAACATGTAATAATAAAACAGTGGCTTTTATTTATTATATATATATTTTATTTTTTATTTTTTAAAACTTACATCCAAATTAGCATATAGTACAACAATGATTTCAGGAGTAGATTCCTTAGTGCCCCTTACCCATTTAGCCCATCGCCCCTCCCGCAACCCCTCCATTAACCCTCAGTTTGTTCTCCATATTTATGAGTCTCTTCTGTTTTGTCCCCCTCCCTGTTTTTATATTATTTTTGCTTCCCTTCCCTTATGTTTATCTGTTTTGTCTCATAAAGTCTTCATATGAGTGAAGTCATATGATTTTTGTCTTTCTCTAATTTCACTTAGTATAATACCCTCCAGTTCCATCCACATAGTTGCAAATGGCAAAATTTCATTCCTTTTGATTGCCGAGTAATACTCCATTATATATATATATATATATATATATATATATATATATATATATATATTAGCATATATATATATATATATATAAAGAAGATGTAGTATATACCACATCTTCTTTATCCACTCATCCATCGATGGACATTTGGGCTCTTACCATACTTTGACTATTGTTGATAGTGCTGCTATAAACATGGGGGTGCATGTGTCCCTTTGAAACAGCACACCTGTATCCCATGGATAAATGCCTAGTAGTGCAATTGCTAAGTCATAGGGTAGTTCTATTTTTAGTTTTTTGAGGAACCTTCATACTGTTTTCCAGAGTGGCTGCACCAGCTTGCATTGCCACCAACAATGCAAAAGAGATTGTCTTTTTCGGCATCCTCGTCAACATCTGTTGTTGCCTGAGTTGTTAACGGTAGTTCTATGTTTAGTTTTTTGAGGAACTTCCATACTGTTTTCCAGAGTGGCTGCACCAGCTAGCGTTCCCACCAACAATGCAAAAGAGATCCTCTTTTTCCGCATCATTGCCAACATCTGTTGTTGCCTGAGTTAAAACAGTGCCTTTTAAGAATCAGTTGCTAATCCCATTCTTACAGCAAACATTTTGAACTAAATTCCAAGATAGTCAAAGAACTGAAAAGAACAATGGTGACAATGATTAACATAAATGGAATGACAGTAACTCATAGTAAGAAAATTACGAACGTTCTGCTATATTCTGGAAATTTCTGATGATAGTGGATGAATCATTGGATATTTGAAAACGCAATGCCGATACTAGCATTCCATGTGACCTTGAGTAACCATGTCATTTGAACCTTAATTGACTCATTGAAGGAAGAAGTGTAATACTAAACAGGATTGACAGTAAAATATGTAGCCATGTGGCATTTCTGGTTCTCCAGAGGAATTTAGAAATCTCTTGTCTCCTTTTGTCTTTCCATTTCTTCAGCTCCTTCACTCTTCAGACCTCTCCTACCACTTCACTGAAATGGCTCTAGCAAAGATCACCTGCAACATCTTATATGGCTAAAGTTAAAAAAACTATTTTTATTTGAGTATGGTTGACACACAATACTACATTAGTTTCAGATGTACAACATAGTGATTTACCATCTCTATACGCTAGGCTGTGCTCACCACATGTGCAGCTATCATCTGTCGCCATACAATGTTCTTACAATATCATCGACCTAATTCCCTTTGCTGTACCTTTTATTCCCATGACTTACTCATTCAATAACTAGAAGCCTGTACTTCCCACTTCCCTTCATCCACTTTGGCCTTCCCTCAGGCAACGATCAGTTTGTTCTCTATATTTATAGGTCTGATTCTGCTATGTGTTTTATTCATTTGCTTTGTTTTTTAAATTTCACATATGAGTGAAATCATATGATATTTCACTGTGTCTTTCTCTGACTGACTTATTTCACTTAGCATAATACCTTCTAGGTCTATCCATGTTGTTGAAAATGGCAAGATCTCATCCTTTTTTTTATGGCTGCACAATATTCCATTGTGTATATATATCTTCTCTATCTGTTCATTTCTCAATGAAGAGTTAGGTTGCTTCTATATCTACTATGTATAATGCTGCAATAAATACAGGGGATGCATATATCTTCTCTAATTAGTGTTTTCATTGTCTTTCAGTAAATACCCAGTAGTGGAATTATTAGATCACATGGTAATTATACTTTTAAGTTTTTGAAGAACCTCCATACTGTTTTCCACTGTTTTCCAAAGTACAGTCCCACCAACAGTGCACGAGACTTCCTTTTTCTCCACATCCTTGCCAACCCTGTTATTTCTTGTCTTTTTTATTGTAGCCATTCTGACAGGTGTAGGGGTGATATCTCATTGTGGTTTTGACTTGCACTTCCCTGGGATTAGTGATATTGAGTGTCTTTCCATGTGTCTACTAATCATCTGTACATCTTCTGTGAAAAAAGGTCTATTCGGGTACTCCGCCCATTTTTTAATTGGATTGTTTTTTGGTGTTGAGTTGTAGAAGTTCTTGATATATTTTGGATATTAATCCTTATTGGATATATTATTTGCAAATATCTTCTCCCATTCAGTAGGCTGCCTTCTCATTTTATTGGTTTCCTTTCTTGTACAGTTTTAATTTTTATGTAATAACAATAGTTTATTTTTGCTTTCATTTCTCTTGCCTTAAGAGATATATCTACAACTACAACTGTAGTTGCTACAGTTAATACCAAAAACATTATGGCCTGTGTTCTGTTCTAAGATTTTTATGATTTCAGGTCTCACATTTATGCCTTTAATCCATTTTGAGTTTATTTTTGTGTATGGTGTTAGAATGTAACTAACTTGGTATATTCTTGGTATATTCCTAACTTCTTTGTCATATATTAATTGACCGTATAAGTGTGGGTTTATTTCTGTGCTTTCCATCCTGTTCCACTGACGTGTCTATTTTTTTGCCTGTACCATACTGTTTTGATTATTACAGCTTTTTAAAAATCTGAAATTGTGATTCCTTCACCTTTGTTCTTCTTTCTTAAGATTGCTTTGGTTATTCAGGGTCTTTTGGAGTTCCACACAAATTTTAGTATTATTTGTTCTAGTTCTGTGAAAAACGTTGTTGGGTTTTGATAGGGGTTGTATTGAATCTGTAGACTGTTTTGGGCAATATAGACATTTTAACAGTATTAATGATTCCAATCAATGAATACAAAATATCTTTTTATCTATTTGTGTCATCTTAAATTTATTTCATCATTGCTTTATAGTTTTCAAAGTATGGGTCTTTTACTTCCTTGGTTAAGTTTAATCCTAGGTATTTTATTCTTTTTAGTGCAAGAGTAAATGGAATTGTTTTCTTAATTTCTCCTTCTGCTACTTTGTTATTAGTATATAGAAGTGCTACCGAATTCTGGGTATTAATTTCGTATCCTGAAACTTTACTAAATTCACTATTTCCAGAGTTTTCTGGTGGAGCCCTTAGGGCTTTCTATATATGGTATCATGCCATCTACAAATAATGACAGTTTATCTTTTTCCTTACCAATATGAATGTTTTTTATTTCTTTTTCTTAACTGATTGCTGTGATGACAATTTCCAGTACTATGTTGAATAAAAGTGGTGAGAGTGGACATTCTTATCTTGTTCCTGATCTTAGAGGAAAAGCTCTCAGGCTTTTTCCCTATGGTTATGATGTTAGCTGTGGGTTTTTCATATAGCCTTATTACGTTGAGGTATGTTTCCTCTAAACACACTTTGTTGAGAGTTTTCATCATGAATGGATGTTGATTTTGTCAAATGCTTCTTCTGTATTTACTGAGATAATTATGATTTTTATTCTTTGTTTTGCTGATTGATTTGCAAATATTGAAACATTCTTGCATCTCCAGAATAAATGACACTTCATCATGGTGAATGATCCTTTTAACGTCTGTTGAATGTGTTTTGCTGATATTTTGTTGGGGATTTTTGCATCTGTGTTCATTAGGGATATTGGCCTGTAGGTGTGTATGTGTGTGTGTGTGGGGGGGGGGGCGGGTTCTGGCTTTGGTATCAAAACCTTACTATTTCTTGGACATCTTTCTTTCTCTGATTTTATTCTTGGTTTGCCTCTATTGTTCTAAACTTCCTTTGCAGTCTTTTTTGCTCCTTTCCTATCACAAAACATCATTAATTCCTAAGGTTCTGCCCTAATTCTCTTCTGTATAGTCTCCATAAGTGAATTCATGCACTCCCCTAACTTAAACTATAGCCCAAACAATAATGTCTCTTAAATTTTATCTGCAAAACAGACATCTCTAAGCCTGACTGGTTTTTATCATTAACTACTGGACATTTTCCTTATCTACCCAATGACACCTCAAAGTCAAAGCCCAAAGATGAAATCACAAATCGTATATATATACATATATATTTGAGACAATGCTATGTAAGAAACACACAAAAAATCCATGTTTTCTTTTTCTTCTAAGTGTCATTATAATGGGTGAATGATTACTTAAGCCCTTTAAGTGAAGAGTTTGGGGGCAGAAAATAATAGTTTAAATAGAACTTAACACTTTTTCACACCCAGCGCAGAGCCCAACACAGGGCCTGAACTCAATGACCCTGATTCCAGATCTGAGCTAAGATCAAGAGTCAGATGCTTAACCAACTAAGCCCCTCAGGTGTCCCAGAACTTGTCACCTTTTTCTTTTCTTTTTTTTTTTTTTTTTACACAGATGTCCATTTCCAAAATAGAAAATTTACTTCTAAAAGTCATACACTTGTGAATTCCTTTTGGGCTTATTGGGAAGAACTTCAGAAACCACAGGCATGATTGAATCTGGGAAATGTGTCCCAGGAATTTTAAAATCAATATAAGCTACCAATTCTGTTTTTTTTTTTTATTTTTTAATGTTTATTTATTTTTGAGAGAGAGAGAGAGAGAGAGAGAGAGAGAAAGTGTGAGCAGGGGAGGGGCAGAGAGAAGGAGTCACAGAATCTGAAGCAGGATCCAGGCTCTGAGCTGTCAGCACAGAGCTTGACATGGGGCTTGAACCCACGGATCGTGAGATCATGACGTGAGCCGAAGTCAGATGCCTGACCAAGTGAGCCACCCAGATGCCCCAGCTATCCATTCTTAATATTAGAACTTCTTTTCCCTTTTTGGACTATAATATAACAACAGTTATAGCCAAAATATTTTAGACAGGATTTTGTCTTAGCATTTTTTGGTCCTAATTCATTTATTCCATGAATCTTGAAAATAGGAAAAATAAAAATTAAAAATATATGAGAAAGAGTATTATTTCACTAGACATTCTGAAGGGTGCTTTAATTTTAAAACAACTATATTCTTCATACAAGTATTTGTATTGCATTAATGGGTTTACATCACATAAGAAGCTCCCAAGGGAGGAGCAGGGGAAACCATAAGGAAACCTGAGCAGTGACTAGTCACCAATGCGTTAGGTTGAGTGGGTGATATCTGTACTTAGACTTTTTGACTAAGCCTAGAATAAAGCTCAACTCATAAGTCTTTTGTTGTTCTATTGGCTATCAGGAAAAAACAATGCAATTCTTTTCTTTCTTTTTTTTTTTTTGAGAGCTTGATAGAAATATTTATTTTTGTAATAGCTGTTATTTAGAAAGTATAAACTATCACCTGCTTTAATAGATGTTTATGTTTGACGGCTCATTGATTTCTCACAATGATGCTCTTAATTCTTAAGGGAAGCAGTCTTATATTGGGATACAGGTTCACAGAGATGAAGATCTATGAGCTCACAATCAAAGATCACTAAACATATGCACTGGAAACAAAGGGTTTCAGAGACACAAACAAAAACTATTAAGTATGACCTTCAAGATTTTCAGATATCACATACAGTTAATGAAATACTATGTACAAAATGTTTAAAGATATAAAAGAAGGAATTACATGCAATATGATAATGAAATGACATCTCCAAATTTCTGGGTGAAGGTATACAGCAACGCATATGTTTAAGTCCAGGAAAATTATTGTTTCAGAACAACGGAAACGAAAAGACATTTTAGGTAACCAAAACGGAGTTTGTGTCCTATGTTCATACTAGAACAGATACAATTTGGGGAGAAGGAAAATGATCACAGAGAGAAAATCTAAGGTGCAAGGAAGAAAGGTGAACAATAACAAAAAAGGTAAATATGTAGATAAAATAAACATTGTGGGGAGAGAAAACATAAGACCATCTTACTGGATAGAGAAAATGCATTTAGAAAAATCAAGACGCATGTGTGACAACAATTATCTTGTTTCTACCCACAAAGGTTAGGAAACTTTTAGGAAAGAATTAGATAATAAATATCCCATCTTTGTGGGCAAAACTGTCTGTTGCAACTACTCAATATTGATTTGGTGCAAAAGCAGCCATAGACAATAGGTAAAAAAAGTTAGTGTGGCTGTATTACAGTAAAACTTTATTTATGGAATTTGAATGTTACATAATTTTATATGTCAATAAATACTCTTCCTTTGATTTTCCCCCAATATTTAATAACATATTGGGGCGCCTGGGTGGCTCAGTCAGTTAGGTGTCCAATTTTGGCTCAGGTCATGATCTTGCAGTTCAAGGTTTCAAGCCCCACACTGGGCTCTGTGCTGACAGCTCAGAGCCTGAAGCCTGTTTCAGATCCTGTGTCTCCCCCTCTCTCTGCCTCAGCCCTGCTCATACTCTCTCTCTCTCTCAAAAATAAATAAACATTACAGAAATTTAAAAAAATGATATAAAAACCATTTTTAGCTCGTGGGTAGTACCGAAGCAGGTGGGAGGCCACATTAGACCAGCAAAAGCTATAGTTTGTTGACCCTCTGTTACAAAACATTTTATTGGAGGGCCTAAACAATGTAGGAAGAGTAGGAAAAATATGTATGTATCAAAATTAATTATCTTTGTAACAATGTAAGATAATTTACTAGGTTATAAGATAAAATAAGAAACTTTGCCAGTGGCTGAATATAAGGTCAATATTTAAAAAGCAATTACTGTTTTATTAACTGGAAATAAACTATTAGAAACTATAATTAAACATTTTTTTTAACAAAACATCAAATTATAAAGTAACTTGAAACAAATATTTAAAGAGGAGTAGGATCTATATAGAATAAATTAGAAAATTCTTTAAAGGTACTGAATAAGACCTAAATAAATAAATAAGAAACCATGCCCATGCATAAGAAGACTGAATGTCATAATAATGTCAATTCTGGATATTAACCCAGAGCTATGAGGCAATTCTCATGAACAGGGCATTTTGGGAAACTTAAAAAAGAAGTTGATTATAAAATTAGTTTTTAAGAGCAAATAACAAAAATAGCCAAGAAGATCAAGTTGGAGATACTTCAGCTGCAATATATCAAGGCTTGATGCAAAGACAGTAATTAAATCAGTATGTTTTGACATAGGAATAGACATATTAATCAATAGAACAAAACAGAGAGCTAGAAATCCACTCACATATTGAATCTGGAATTATAAAAGGTTTGGCATCATAAATCAGTGAGGAATGGACAAACGACTAAATTTTAGTTGATTTTGAATGTAAGAAAATTGATCCAATCTTCATACTAAATGTAAAAGTAAATTCTATATGTATTAAAAATTGAATGTGAAAGGCAAATTAAAAAAATAGAATTATAAGAAAATGTCTTTATATACATAAAGGAAAAGACTTTTATATTGTACTTTGTCAGAACTTTGTTCATCATAAAGCACCATAAATATGAAAAAAAAAGTCATAATTGGGAGAAGATATGTGCCACATACATAACCAACAAAATATTAGCCTCTAGGATATATCTATATCTTAGATATATATGAGCAACACCAATATAAGAAAGGGAAAAAAGTCATAAAGCTCATAATGTTAAAATGGGCAACAGATATTTCTTCACAAAACACAAATAATTTATTAGTAATTATGAAAAGTAAAGTTAACAACAAAATGAGATACTCTTTATAGCCATTAGATTGTGAGTAATTATCAGCTTTAAGTAATAATAACAATAACACAGCTTATATTTATATTATCATTATTATGAACATTTGCTAAGTGCCAGGCATTGTGAAAAAACACTTTACTTGCAATATCTTAAGTTTTTTGATATATAAAATGTGTACTATTCTCATTTTATAGGCTAGAAAAAAGGTATTCTGCAAGATTAATAAATAACTTGGGGGGAGGGAGTTCAAGATAGCAGTATAGGAAGATCCTAAACTCACTTCCTCCCATGGACACACCAAATCTACAGCTACCTGTGGATCATTTTCCTCTGAAAAAGGTCTAAAAAACAGATGAACTGTTTCCATAACAAAGGATGAAAGGACCACATTGAGACAGATGGGGAGACGCAGGGGCTCTTGCAAAAAATCCCACATCCTGGAGAGCAGTACACAATAGAGACAGATCTCATCAAATAACTGCTTCTGGGAGGAGTGAAAGATTAGCTCCCCATATTGGAAGGCAGCTATGCTCACCACTATACCACCAACGCTAGCTCCCCATATTGGGCACCCAGGCCACCGGGATCTCCACTGGTAAGAGGAGTCCCTAAAAGACCTGACTTGGAAAAGCAATGGGGCTGACATCCAGGGGTCCCAAATAGATTCCCCTCTCGGAGGACTTGTGTGGGCCCTTGCTCGCCTGGAGATCCACTGAAAAACTGGTTTGAAAAGCACCTGGACTATATGTGAAGGAGATTCCCTTGCTGAGCTGGGGGCATCGACTGGAGGGGCAAGGGATAGTTGAGATGCTCTCTAAAGATGGAGGCAGAGCAGGTGCTATTGCCGCAGTCTCCACATAACATGCTGGTACAGGCAGGCAAGATCGGATGCAGACCCTCCCACCGCCTTGCTGGGATGGGTGGGCGTGTGCTGTCATAGCATCTGCTGAGGCAGGAGAGCGTGGGCATTTGTGGCACTCCCTCATCCCCTGGCTGGGGCTGTGAAGTCTGAGTGGTTGTGGGATTCTTTGGCTCCCAGCCTGAAGTGAACACATGCATGCAGACAAGGCACTTTCACACTGGCCTTCTGAAGCTGGTGACTTTGTGCCGTCTCCAGCACTGCTGTCTTGCTGAAGCCAACAGGTGTACACAACCCACAAAGGAAATACCTCTTGACTGTCTGGCTCTGGTGGCCAAGAGGGCTAGCATTCCAGAGTTCCAGGAGACTGTGACAATTGGAAAGATGGTTCTTGGTGGACCACAACACCCAGGGCATAGAAAGCAGACTGAAATATACCACCAGCCTTCCTGTGAAAAACGTCTATTTACTTAAACTAGAGCTTCAATGTGAGGGCTAGGCCTCATGTTCCCCACACTCTAGAGCTAAGCAGGCAACTCCTAAGGAACATAAGCAGGGAGACGCCGTTCTTGAGCACACACCATGGCCTTGTTACACCTTGATGAGACTTCACAGAAAAAAGTTTATACACTCATCTAAAGCCCCAAGTTTTGCAATGGTTGCCCATAGTATACCTCCAGATCCTCTGGTCCAGAGGCCAGCAGGGATTACCACTGCAGTCCCACAGGACTACATATATTTGAATACTTTAAAGGCTGCTGGCTGAGGGTGCGGTTCCAATCAGCTAACTCTAGGTGCTAAATGAAATTCCTCCTCTTGGATTGCTGACAGATCTTGGCACAGCCTCTACAGTGGGGGAATTTGATGAATAAATCACGCAGTTAGACAATCACAAAGGTGAAAAAGAGACAAGAGCTAGGGCGAAGTTAAATAAGAAAGGCATCACTTACACAAGGCCACATACATAACCAACCAGGACTGAGAGATGTAGCTATTTCACACATACATAGAAACAAAGAGAGTCAGGCAAAATGAGGAAAAAGAGAAATATGTTCCAAACAAAAAAACAAAACAAAACCTCAGAAACAGACCTTAATGATATGGAGATAAGTAATATACATGATAAAGTAATGATAATAAAGATACTCAGTGAACTTGGGAAAAGAATGGATGAACACTCAACAAAGAACCAACAAAGAGACAGAATATATAAAAAAGTATCAAACAGAAGTTCCAGAACAGAAGAATACAATAATCAAAATAAAACATACACTAGAGGGGCTCAACAGGATACTTGATGAAGTAGAAGAAAAGATCATGAAGCTACAAGATACAGCAGAGGAACTCACCCAGAGGGAGCAGCAAAAAGAAAAAAGAATTTATTTTATTTTTTATTTTTTATTTTTTTTAATTTTAACGTTTTTATTTATTTTTGAGACAGAGAGAGACAGAGCATGAACGGGGGAGGGTCAGAGAAAGGGAGACACAGAATCTGAAACAGGCTCCAGGCTCTGAGCTGTCAGCACAGAGCCTGACGCGGGGCTCGAACTCACAGACCGTGAGATCATGACCTGAGCCGAAGTTGGCCGCTTAACCGACTGAGTCACCCAGGCGCCCCGAAAAAAGAATTTAAAAAATGGTGCTAACCTAAGGGACTTGTGGAACAATACCAAGTGTAACAGCATTAGCATTATGGGGATCTTAGAAGGAAAAGAGAGGAAAAGGGATGGAAAACATATTTGAAGAAATAATGGCTGAAAACTTCCTTAACGTGGGGGTAGAAACAGACACCCAGATTCAGGAAGCCCAGGGAATTTCAAATAAGTGGAACTCAAAGAAACCTACACCAAGTCACATCATAGCTAAACCGTCAAAATTAAAAGATAGAGAACCTGAAAAGCAGCAAGAGAAAAAGAAATTGTTACATACAAGGGAAACCCCAAACTCAGCAGGTTTCTCAGCAGAGTCTTTGCAAACCAGAAGGTAGTGGAATGACATATTCAGAGGGCTGAAAGGAAAAAAAAAAAACACAAAAACTTCCAACCAAGAATACTTTGCCCAAGAAGATGATCATTCAGATTTGAAGGAGATATAATGAGTTTTCTCGACAAACAAAACTTAAAGGAGTTGGTCACTATGAAACGGGTCTTACAAGACATATTAAAGGGACTTCTTTAAACTGAAAAAAATGGCACCAAGTAATAGCAGGAAAACATACGAAAGTAAAAATCTCACTGGAAAAGGTAAATATATAGTAAAGGTAGTGGATTAATCACTTACAAAGCTACTAAGAATGTTAAAAGACAAGGATAGTAAAATTAAAACTACAGTAATTAGTTAAGGGAGATACATAAAATACAAAGATGTAAAAAGTGAGATCAGAAACATAAAATGTGGAAGGAAGGGGTAAAAATATAAAATTTAGGAATGTGCTCAAATTAAGTTGCTATGAACTTAAAAGAGACGTATACATAGGATGATACAGGGAAACCTTACAGTAACTGCAGAACAAAACTTACAGCGTACACACAAAAGAAAATGAAAAAGGAATGTAACATAACACTAAAGAAAGTCATCAAACTACAAGAGAAGAGAGAAAGAGAAGAACAAATAACTACAAAAACAGCCAGAAAACAATCAACAAAATGGCAATAAGTACAATCCTATCAATAATTACTTTAAATGTAGATGGACTAAAGTCCCCAGTCAAAAAACAAAGAGTGGCTGAATGGATATAAAAAGGATACATCGAGGGGCGCCTGGGTGGCTCCATCGGTTGAGTGTCCGACTTTGGCTCAGGTCATGATTTCACAGCTCGTGAGTTTGAGCCCCGCGTCGGACTCTGTGCTGACAGCTCAGAGCCTGGAGCCTGCTTCGGATTCTGTGTCTCCCTCCCTCTCGGCCCCTAACCCACTCGCATTCTGTTTCTGTCTCTCTCAAAAATAAATAAACATTAAAAAAAAAAGGATACATCTATATGCTGCTCTTAAGAGACTTACCTTAGAAGTAAGGACACAAAGTGAAAGTGCAGAGATGGAAAAATATATTCCATTCAAATGAAAATGAAAAAAAAAAAGGCTAGTGTAGCTATCCTCCTCCAGACAAAGAAGACTTTAAGATAAAACAAAGACTGTAAAAGAAGATAAAGAGAGTCTCCACATAATGATAAAGGGAGTCAATCCAGCAAGAAGTATAACATTTATAAATATATATGCACCCAACATAGGAACACCTAAAAATGTAAAGCAAATGTTAACAGACCGAAAGAGACAAATTAAAGTAATATCAATAATAAAAGGAGCTTTAAACACCCAACTTATATCAATGGACAAGTCATACAGACAAAAAAGTCAGTAAGGAAACATCAACTTTAAATGACACATTAGACCAGGACTTAATAGATATATTCTGAACAATCCATCCAAAAGCAGTAGAATATATGTTCTTCTCAGGTACACAAGAAACATTCTCCAGGATAAATCACATGCTAGACCACATGTGATATGTGACATGTGACCACATCATATAAAATATCTTTTCTGCTCACAATGGTATAAAACTAGAAGTCAGTTACAAGAAGAAAACTGAGAAAACGAAACTAAATAACATGTTACCTAACAACTACTGGGTCATAGAGGAAATCAAAGGAGAAATTTAAAAAATACCTAGAAACAAATGAAAACAGAAATATGATATACCAAAATCTATGGAATGCAGCAAAAGCAGTTATAAGAAGGAAGTTTATAGCAAGATAGGCCTACCTCTAGAAATAAGAGAAATCTCAAACAAATAACTTAACACCTAAAGAAATAAAAAAAGAAAAAAGAACAACAACAAAAGAAGTTCCAGGAGTAGTAGAAAGAAGGAAATAATAAAGATCAGAGTGGAAATAAATGAAATACATACCAAAAAGATAACAGATCAATGAAATTAATAGCTGTTTTTTTTTTTAAAGATAAACAAAATTTACAAACCTTTAGCTAGACTCACCAAGAAAAAAACAGAGAGGGTTCAATATATAAAATTAGAATTGAAAGAGAAGTTATAACTGATACCAGAGAAAAACAAAGGATCATAAGAGACTATATGAACAATTATATACCAATAAATTTGATAAGCTAGAAGAAATTAATAATTCTAGAAATTTACAGTCTTCCAAGACTAAATCACAAAGAAAGAGAAAATTGAATAGGCCAATTACCAGTAAGGGGATGGAATCAGTAATAAAAAACCTCCTAAATGAACAAAAGTCTAGTACCAAAAGACCTCATTGGTGAATTCTATCAAATATTCAAAGATTTAATACCTGTCCTCAAACTCTTCCAAATAACTGAAGAGGAAGGAAGGCTTCTAAACTCATTTTTATGAGGCTAGCATTGTTTTGATACCAAAACCCAGACAAAAACCCTATGAAAAAAGGAAAATAACACACCAATATCCCTGATGAACACAAATGCAAAAATCCTTGACAAAATAATTAGCAAATCAAATTTAATAATACATTAAAAGGATCATACACCATAATCAAGTGGGATTTATTCCAGGGATGCAAGGGTGGTTTGACATCCATAAATCAATGTGACACACCACATTAACAAATGGAAAAAAAAAAACATGCAATCATCTCAATAGATGCAGATAAAGCATATGACAAAATTCAACTACATTTATGATAAAAAAACTCTCAACAAAAGTGGGTATAGAGGGAATGTACCTCAACAAAATAAAGGCCATACATACAAACCTACAGCTAACATAATACTCAATAGTGAAAAGCTGAAAGCGTTTCCTCTAATATCAGGAATGAGAAAGGATGCCCACTATTCTCACTTTTATTCAAAATCGTATTTGAAGTCTTAGACCAATAGGTCAAGAAAAGAAATAAAAGGCATCCAAATGAGAAAAAAAGAGAAGAAGTAAAGTGTCACTATTTGCAGATGGAATGATACTTTATATAGAAAACCTAAAGACTATACCCAAAAAATGTTAGAATAGATGAATTCGGTAAAGTTTTAAAATCTGTTTTGTTTCTATGCACGAATAATGAACTATCAGAAAGAGGAAGCAAGAAAACATTCCTACTTATAATTGCATCAAAAAAAGCATACCTAAAAAATTTAACCAAGGAGATGAAAGGCCTGTGCCTGGAAAACTGTAAGACATTGATGAAAGAAACTGGATACAAGTGAATGGAAAGATATTCTGTGCTCATTGATTTGAATAATTAACATTGCTAAAATGTCCATACTATCCAAAGCAGTCTACAGATGCAATACAATTCCTATCAAAGTTCTAATGATATTTTTCACAGAACTATAACAAATAATTCTAAAATTTGTATGGAACCACAAAGAAACCCTGAATAGCCAAAATACTTTCAAGAAAGAAAACAAAGTTAAAGGTATCACAATTCCCTGCTTGCAAGCAATTCAGGTTTACACTTAGAAGAATAAAAAAAAGAACACACAAAGCCCAAGGGTAGTAGAAAGAAGGCAATAATAAAGATCAGAGTGGAAATCAATGAAATAGAGACCAAAAATATAATAGAAAACATCAATGAAATTAATAGCTGTTTCTTTTTAACATAAAATTGACAAACCTGTGTCCATCAATGGCTGAATGGGCAAAGAAGATGTGAGATATTAAATATACAAACACATGTATGTTATATGTATAAACAATGCAATATATATTTTATATATAAACAATGTGATACACAATGGAATACTACTCAGCTATGAAAAAGAATGAAATCTATTTCCAACAACATGGATGGACTTTGACAGTACTCTACTAAGTGAAATAAGTCAGAGACAGACAAATACCATATGATTCACTTCTCTGTGGTACCTGAAAAACAAAACAAACAAAGAGATAAAACAAATCCTAGACTCACAGATACAGAGAACAGTTTAGTGGTTGTCAGAGGTAAAACAGGTTAGTAAAGGCAAAATGGGGGATGGGTACTAAGAAGTACAAACTTCCAGTTATAAAATAAATAAATAATGGAGATGTAATCTACAGCATAGGGAATACAGCCAATAATATTTTATTACCCTTGTAAAATAACAGATGGTAATTAGACTTATTGTGGTGACCATTTTGCAATTTACGCAAATGTTGAATCACTATGCTGTATCCCTGAAACCAAAATAACAACGTATGTCAATTGTACCTCAATTTAAAAAACATGCTATGTAATGATAAAGCCTGGATTAAAATCCATATCTGACTTCATATCCCATACTTTTAACTTGGTATTTGCTGGATAAATTAAGCAGTTAACTTAGGCAACTACTGTATGCCTATAAATGTTCAAGGCATCCGATACACAGTGATAAACAAGAGTCCAGGAAAATGAAGCTTAACAGTTTACAATCTATGGTTGAAAATGGACTTCATGAGTTAGCAACAAATAGCTATACATTTACAAAGTGTGATTTGTGTTATGAAAGATAAAACACATGGTGCCATAGGACTTATGAGACAAAACGGTAGTGGAAAGATTGAGGGAGGTAGCTTCGTGTAAGCTTGAGAATTTTTTTCTCTAAATTGCTAATAATCGAAATTTAATTTTGTTACCCTTTATTTCTTGGTTAAACGTCCCTCCTCTTCCAAATCTCCCATTGCATTTGCACCAGCCCCTTGTGTCTTCGTGCTGTCTCCTGGTGGTGTCCCAATTTGGTTCCTTAAAGCCTATGAGGAAAAGTCTGATCTTTTTTCTACACTCCAAGCAAAGCTTTTTTCTATGTTGGACTCTCTCTCTCTACCCTGATTCTCCATCTCCAGACACACTTTTATGTAAACCAATACAATTTAGGTGGTCCAATTAACCAATTTCTATTTTACATATCAATGCTCCCAGAGTTCTGTGTTATCCCATAATTAAAAAAAGGAATCTGCACACTGCCTTACCCAAGAGCATGTATCTACAGCTACTAATGCTTCATACCGGATTGTGGTTGTGGAAATAGTATAGAAATAATGGGAACTTCCAGGCTTTCTCAAATCATACCTCAAAAGTGGCGACATAAGCTGTAAATTCAACTTGTAGGCAGTCATATTCTTGGAATAAATGAAAGTGTAATAGTTGAACCAATTTTATTGTATTTTCTGTCATGTTAGTATAAGTACTGTCAAATCAAACAATTGTTTTTTTTTTTCTTTCACTTTGAGTAAATGAGCTTTGTGGAGATCTAGTCACTCCTTTATTCTTTTGACAGCTTGTTATGCTCATTACATGATATGTGGGATTACCAAATCAATAACATTTCACTGTTTCTGAAATACATTATAAAATGGGATAAACTTTCTGAATATTTCTAAATATAAGTTTCAAAAGTCAAACTTCAAATCAGAAGGTTAAATTTAAAACATAGATGCTGACACACAGAACTATTCATGACATTCCTAAACCACAGCTCATGGGCATTCAAAATTTGCTTTTGGAAGAAAAAAAAAAAAAAAAAAAAAAAAAAAAAAAAAAAAAAAAAAAAAA